>NC_092159.1:38400089-38417589 GCF_045791955.1 Oncorhynchus clarkii lewisi
TCTGGACTTTGACTTGGCCATTCTAACACCTGGATATGTTTATTTTTGAACCATTCCATTGCAGATTTTGCTTTATGTTTTGGATCATTGTCTTGTTGGAAGACAAATCTCCGTCCCAGTCTCAGGTCTTTTGCAGACTCCATCAGGTTTTCTTCCAGAATGGTCCTGTATTTGGCTCCATCCATCTTCCCATCAATTTTAACCATCTTCCCTGTCCCTGCTGAAGAAAAGCAGGCCCAAACCATGATGCTGCCACCACCATGTTTGACAGTGGGGATGGTGTGTTCAGCTGTGTTGCTTTTACGCCAAACATAACATTTTGCATTGTTGCCAAAAAGTTCAATTTTGGTTTCATCTGACCAGAGCACCTTCTTCCACATGTTTGGTGTGTCTCCCAGGTGGCTTGTGGTAAACTTTAAACAACACTTTTTATGGATATCTTTAAGAAATGGCTTTCTTCTTGCCACTCTTCCATAAAGGCCAGATTTGTGCAATATACGACTGATTGTTGTCCTATGGACAGAGTCTCCCACCTCAGCTGTAGATCTCTGCAGTTAATCCAGAGTGATCATGGGCCTCTTGGCTGCATCTCTGATCAGTCTTCTCCTTGTATGAGCTGAAAGTTTAGAGGGACGGCCAGGTCTTGGTAGATTTGCAGTGGTCTGATACTCCTTCCATTTCAATATTATCGCTTGCACAGTGCTCCTTGGGATGTTTAAAGCTTGGGAAATCTTTTTGTATCCAAATCCGGCTTTAAACTTCTTCACAACAGTATCTCGGACCTGCAAGGTGTGTTCCTTGTTCTTCATGATGCTCTCTGCGCTTTTAACGGACCTCTGAGACTATCACAGTGCAGGTGCATTTATACGGAGACTTGATTACACACAGGTGGATTGTATTTATCATCATTAGTCATTTAGGTCAACATTGGATCATTCAGAGATCCTCACTGAACTTCTGGAGAGAGTTTGCTGCACTGAAAGTAAAGGGGCTGAATAATTTTGCACGCCCAATATTTCAGTTTTTGATTTGTTAAAAAAGTTTGAAATATCCAATAAATGTCGTTCCACTTCATGATTGTGTCCCACTTGTTGTTGATTCTTCACAAAAAAAATACAGTTTTATATCTTTATGTTTGAAGCCTGAAATGTGGCAAAAGGTCGCAAAGTTCAAGGGGGCCGAATACTTTCGCAAGGCACTGTATCTGACATGGTACAAGTGTCTTCATTTTCTTAAGCCCATAACCATGTGTGTGAGGTGTATACTTCTATTTGAAAGTAGATTTAGCCCACTTAACAGAGCAACCCCCCGGGTCTACTTTAGTCATTACATACACTGTACTTAGTACATGGTTGATATATACATTATATGGTACAAACATAGTTTACCAATCAGTATGCATGTGCCTGTGGGTATTCACTGCAGAACAGTAGTTTGATGCAGAACTATGTCACTCAAGAAAACAAGTCTGTGAGCGTGCATTCATGTCTGCATATGTGCAAACAAAAACATGTGGAAACAGTAACATGTGGCTAATTGATTTAAGATTTTACCCAGTGAGGGCCCTGCATACCTACAGTACATGCAAGTGTACTGTATTACATGTGTGCGTTGATGCAATCTCCAGTTAATGTGTGCATGATATGGGGACTGTATACCTTTCCCCGTCTCAGACTTGAGGGATAGTGAGGGGGGAGATTGGTGGAATCTAACCCCAGCATCAGGTTAGTGTTACTGCCCTCCTCTCTCCTCCTCTTTCCCCTCCTCTCTCCCCTCCTCTCTCCAGCCTCTCTAGACCAGTGGCAGGCAGACTGGAGCTCACTCCCCTTAGGCTTCCTGTTTACTGTATATACTGTAGTACACACGCTCTGTTCCAATGGGTAACCTGCTACCCACTCTAACTAGGTGCTCACAGTATGCGACAGACGGGTTAATTCATTTGACAATGGAAGGAATGCAGAGAGAGTGTCAAAGAGAACGGTTTATGGGGCCTTCTGTTCTGTAGTTTTAATTCCAGGTAGACCCCACTGTGAGGGTTTGGCAACAAGTACACAGTCTCCAACAGTGTAAATAGATCAAGCATAAAACAGTTTGCAAACTAGGTGTGGTAAGTTGTTTTGGATACATGCATTCAGGTCAGATGAATAGTGCAGTACAATATGGATGGAAGCCTGGAAAGTCATGACAAGTCTCCTCACTGGGCACACAATTGGGTAATATTTAGTAAGTTGATCAACGAGAGTCCAACCTATTTTCCCCCATTCAAAAAAACAGCCAAAGGTTTGTTGAATTCCCAATGTGTTAACAATATTATTTTGAACCATCTAAAACAGGGGTTGTCAAATTGGGGTCCACCGCCAGATCTACATTTTTTTTAAAAATATATACTTTTTTTAACATACATTTTTGGGGGGTAATATTACTCTCAACAGATTAAAATACTTTTGGCCAAGTATCTGTGGAATAAGTTAATAGTGTGTAAAAAAAAAATACACTGTAAAATTATTCATTTACAATCAAATTAAATCCAATGTCAGATGCATCGTAAACAACAGGTGTAGACTAACTGTGAAATGCTTACAATGTATGTTCTTAATCCTGGGCAACACGAGCCTGGGAAGCTCACAGGGATATTGGTATCTACAGTACTCCACCAATTATACATTTTTCAATGTTTTTTTATTTTACATAAATGCACTGTAATTTAAGCTTTAAAACGGCAAAGTTTTCTCTCGGTGTTGAATGGCAGGATATCAGCTTCAAAGCAGCAACAGTAAAAAAAAATCTTTCCCCATGACAAAATGTGTAGAATTACAGGAAATTTGATTGAAAACTGCTAAATGTTCTCTCTGATGCCAGGAGGCCTTTACATGTTCTCTCTGATGCCAGGAGGCCTTTAAATGTTCTCTCTGATGCCAGGGGGCCTTTAAATGTTCTCTCTGATGCCAGGAGGCCTTTAAATATTCTCTCTGATGCCAGGAGGCCTTTAAATGTTCTCTCTGATGCCAGGAGGCCTTTAAATGTTCTCTCTGATGCCAGGAGGCCTTTACATGTTCTCTCTGATGCCAGGAGGCCTTTAAATGTTCTCTCTGATGCCAGGGGGCCTTTAAATGTTCTCTCTGATGCCAGGAGGCCTTTAAATGTTCTCTCTGATGCCAGGAGGCCTTTAAATGTTCTCTCTGATGCCAGGAGGCCTTTAAATGTTCTCTCTGATACCAGGAGGCCTTTAAATGTTCTCTCTGATGCCAGGAGGCCTTTACATGTTCTCTCTGATGCCAGGAGGCCTTTCAATGTTCTCTCTGATGCCAGGAGGCCTTTAAATGTTCTCTCTGATGCCAGGAGGCCTTTCAATGTTCTCTCTGATGCCAGGAGGCCTTTAAATGTTCTCTCTGATGCCAGGAGGCCTTTAAATGTTCTCTCTGATGCCAGGAGGCCTTTACATGTTCTCTCTGATTCCAGGAGGCCTCTAAATGTTCTCTCTGATGCCAGGAGGCCTTTAAATGTTCTCTCTGATGCCAGGAGGCCTTTACATGTTCTCTCTGATTCCAGAAGGCCTCTAAATGTTCTCTCTGATGCCAGGAGGCCTTTAAATGTTCTCTCTGATGCCAGGAGGCCTTTAAATGTTCTCTCTGATGCCAGGAGGCCTTTACATGTTCTCTCTGATGCCAGGAGGCCTTTAAATGTTCTCTCTGATGCCAGGAGGCCTTTAAATGTTCTCTCTGATGCCAGGAGGCCTTTAAATGTTCTCTCTGATGCCAGGAGGCCTTTACATGTTCTCTCTGATGCCAGGAGGCCTTTACATGTTCTCTCTGATGCCAGGAGGCCTTTACATGTTCTCTCTGATGCCAGGAGGCCTTTAAATGTTCTCTCTGATGCCAGGAGGCCTTTAAATGTTATATCTGATGCCAGGAGGTCTTTACATGTTCTCTCTGATGCCAGGAGGCCTTTAAATGTTCTCTCTGATGCCAGGAGGCCTTTAAATGTTCTCTCTGATGCCAGGAGGCCTTTACATGTTCTCTCTGATGCCAGGAGGCCTTTAAATGTTCTCTCTGATGCCAGGAGGCCTTTAAATGTTCTCTCTGATGCCAGGAGGCCTTTAAATGTTATCTCTGATGCCAGGAGGTCTTTACATGTTCTCTCTGATGCCAGGAGGCCTTTAAATGTTCTCTCTGATGCCAGGAGGCCTTCAAATGTTCTCTCTGATGCCAGGAGGCCTTTAAATGTTCTCTCTGATACCAGGAGGCCTTTAAATGTTCTCTCTGATGCCAGGAGGCCTCTAAATGTTCTCTCTGATGCCAGGAGGCCTTTCAATGTTCTCTCTGATGCCAGGAGGCCTTTAAATGTTCTCTCTGATGCCAGGAGGCCTCTAAATGTTCTCTCTGATGCCAGGAGGCCTCTAAATGTTCTCTCTGATGCCAGGAGGCCTCTAAATGTTCTCTCTGATGCCAGGAGGCCTCTAAATGTTCTCTCTGATGCCAGGAGGCCTTTAAATGTTCTCTCTGATGCCAGGAGGCCTTTACATGTTCTTTCCCCGGGCCCGAGACTTCATCCAAGCCACGTACTGCAGACGTCATAGTAAAACTCCTTGTAGGCTATTGTTAAAGCACTCGAGTTGTGTTCTGATTATGAACGGGTCTCTGATGAATTTGCTAACACAAAAGGGGTCCCCGGCCCCAAAAGGTTTGAGAACCCCTGATCTAAATTTACAACCAAATTCCAATGAAAAGATCAATGCCTGATATTTGGTTTGGTTGTCACTTCAATGTGTTATCACTGCGCTTTCAACTATTTAAAAGCACATACAAGTTCAAATGGGAATACAATGTCAGATGTTTTGTTTATTTCTACTTAAAAGTACTTCATACTTTATTTATACTTAACTTAATGTGGTATCACTGTGTTTGATCAAGCAACATGTTCAAATGAGCTGGATTGCAGTTAGTTGAGATTACATTAAAATACATGGTGAAAGGGATCAATGCTGTTTTAGATTCTATGCAGATTATTATAGCAATTGTGAACATTTCCACAGACCTGCTAACCTGAACATGCACGCTTTCTATGATTACATAAGACATGTATTGTTACAGTAACCTCAAAATGTGGCCTATGATAAAAATTGTACCTATGATAAAAATTACAGACCTCTACATGGTTTGTAAGTAGGAAAACCTGCAAAATCGGCAGTGTATCAAATACTTGTTCTCCCCACTGTACAAGTGTTTAGCAGCTGTTATTGCGGGTGTAGTGAAACGCTTGTGTTTCCAGCTCCAACAGTGCAGCAATATCTTACAAGTAATATCTAACAATTTCACAACAATACACACCAATCTAAAGTAAAAATGGAATTAAGATTATATAAATATTTGGACGAGCAATGTCGGAGCGGCATAGACTGAGATAGAATAGAATACAGTATATACATATGAGATGAGTAATGCAAAATATGTAAACATTATTAAAGTGACTAGTGTTCCTTTGTTAAAGTGGCCAGTGATTTCAAGTCTATGTGCAGTATATAGGGCCTCTAAGGTGCTCTCCAGTAGGAGGTGCTGCCCAGACTACTTTTCTTAGAGTGGATAATACACTGCTCAAAAAAATAAAGGGAACACTTAAACAACACAATGTAACTCCAAGTCAATCACACTTCTGTGAAATCAAACTGTCCACTTAGGAAGCAACACTGATTGACAATACATTTCACATGCTGTTGTGCAAATGGAATAGACAACAGGTGGAAATTATAGGCAATTAGCAAGACACCCCCAATAAAGGAGTGGTTCTATAGGGGGTGACCATAGACCACTTCTCAGTTCCTATGCTTCCTGGCTGATGTTTTGGTCACTTTTGAATGCTGGCGGTGCTTTCACTCTAGTGGTAGCATGAAACGGAGTCTACAACCCACACAAGTGGCTCAAGTAGTGCAGCTCATCCAGGATGGAACATCAATGCGAGCTGTGGCAAGAAGGTTTTCTGTGTCTGTCAGCGTAATGTCCAGAGCATGGAGGCGCTACCAGGAGACAGGCCAGTAAATCAGGAGACGTGGAGGAGGCCGTAGGAGGGCAACAACCAAAGAGCAGGACCGCTACCTCCGCCTTTGTGCAAGGAGGAGCAGGAGGAGCACTGCCAGAGCCCTGTAAAATGACCTCCAGCAGGCCACAAGTGTGCATGTGTCTGCTCAAACGGTCAGAAACCAACTCCATGAGGATGGTATGAGGGCCCGACATCCACAGGTGGGGGTTGTGCATACAGCCCAACACCGTGCAGGACGTTTGGCATTTGCCAGAGAACACCAAGATTGGCAAATTCGCCACTGGCGCCCTGTGCTCTTCACAGATGAAAGCAGGTTCACACTGAGCACTCTGACGTGACAGAGTCTGGAGACGCCGTGGAGAACGTTCTGCTGCCTGCAACATCCTCCAGCATGACCGGTTTGGCGGTGGGTCAGTCATGGTGTGGGGTGGCATTTCTTTGGGGGGCCGCACAGCCCTCCATGTGCTCGCCAGAGGTAACCTGACTGCCATTAGGTACCGAGATGAGATCCTCAGACCCCTTGTGAGACCATATGCTGGTGCGGTTGGCCCTGGGTTCCTCCTAATGCAAGACAATGCTAGACCTCATGTGGCTGGAGTGTGTCAGCAGTTCCTGAAAGAGGAAGGCATTGATGCTATGGACTGGCCCGCCCGTTCCCCAGACCTGAATCCAATTGAGCACATCTGGGACATCATGTCTCGCTCCATCCACCAATGCCACGTTGCACCACAGACTGTCCAGGAGTTGGCAGATGCTTTAGTCCAGGTCTGGGAGGAGATCCCTCAGGAGACCATCCGCCACCTCATCAGGAGCATGCCCAGGCGTTGTAGGGAGGTCATACAGGCACGTGGAGGCCACACACACTACTGAGCCTCATTTTGACTTGTTTTAAGGACATTACATCAAAGTTGGATCAGCCTGTAGTGTGGTTTTCCACTTTAATTTTGAGTGTGACTCCAAATCCAGACCTCCATGGGTTGATAAATTTGATTTCCATTGATCATTTTTGTGTGATTTTGTTGTCAGCACATTCAACTATGTAAAGAAAAAAGTATTTAATAAGAATATTTCATTCATTCAGATCTACGATGTGTTATTTTAGTTTTCCCTTTATTTTTTTGAGCAGTGTACATCGAAAATGACATTATTTCAAAGGTGAAAATTAAACATATTTTATACAAGGTTTGTCTGTGTTGAATATTGGTTACCATGATCACATAAATCTGTGGTTGAAATTTGACCTTCAAAACAACAGTTTACGCTGATGACTTTTTTTTTCAAATATAATTTATTTTCCACGTAGACAACAGGTCACACAATACGTTGACAAATGAAGTTGAAACAATGTTGATTTAACCCGTTTGTAACCAGCGGGTTCTCTCTAGATCTAGACCAGCCAACCTTGGCCATAGCCTGAACCTTTAATCCTCTCTGTTTATGGTCTCACACAACATCAGTAGCACTTCTCTATTTTCCGTGAAGTTGCTCTCTGGATGTGTTTGTGTTTGACCTAGTGGATCTCATTCCTCTAGTTAACCAGGGCAAACAGAGTCTGCATCCCAAATCGCACCCTGTTCCCTACATACAGTAGAGCACTACGTTTGACCAGAGACCCATGTGTCCCGGTCAAAAGTAGTGCACTATCGAGGGAATAGGGTTCCATTTGGAAAACCTCCTGGGTCTGGGAGCTGTGCGTCAGAGCAAGCATGTCACTGTTGCCAAAGCACAGGCTTGGTGGGCCACACAACACATCCTAATCTCCTCATGAAGGTTCTGTATTTCTCCTCACTTCCCCTCTCTCACTCCCACTCTCTCCCTCTCATCCCCCACTTGCCATTCCACTTCATCCTCTCCTCCCTTTATCCTGTTCACCCCACATATCATTCTTCATTCCTTGACAGTGACATGACAATGTCCTCAATCCCCCTCCTCTGTTTCTTTACAACCTTCTCTCTCAACCTCCCCCTCCATCACTCTTCCCTTCCCCCACATCCCCGGGCTGTGCCCGCCGGGTTCTGTAATCTCATCATGGCGCTCAGCTTGAATGCCGTCTCTCCACTCCCTCAGTGGGAGACATCCCAGCAGGGCCCCCTCACTGTGTGACCCCCTACGTCTCCATCTCTCTCCACTGACATGGCGAGGGGCCCTGGTTGTTGCTGTGGCTGCTGCTGCTGGTCAGCCTGTCTGACACCTGATACCTCTGCTGGATAAAACCAACCCCCTCACCTGCCTGAGGTGGTGGTGGAAGAGTGGATAAGACAGAGCACAGCAGACCAGATGCTAGCCAGGCCCATGTCCCAGCTACTATACTGGGATGTGTATTGGTCTTATACGTACTACCAATCCAGATATGTCGAGGACTGATCTTCCTGGGGCTCTGGTTGTGAGCTCTGAGATGCCGTTGTTCTTTAAAGGAAGAGAGAGGAGAGAGAGAAGAACAGAGAGGCAGACGGAGCAAGATAAATTAAAATAACAAATGCCATGGGAGCTCAAAAAGGTAGAGAGAGCGAGAGAGCGAGAGAGTGAACGAGAGAGAGAGAGAGAGAGAGCGAGCGAATGTGTTTTTGCCCTAGAGCTGAAAGGGTGTTGCTGGATAATTAAGGTCATTGTGGTATAACAAAATGATTTATACAGTATGTGTGTGTGTATGGACCCTCAGAGAGTGTGTGTGTGATGAGTGACTCAGCTCTTGCTAACATCACAACTGGCCTCCCCATGTTAATGAAGAGACGATAATGTTTAACCCTAAACCTCTTTACCGCCACGACTACCTGTAGACTACTAGGGCTGCTAGAGTGATTCAGGACTTTGTGTAATGGACCAATGAATGGCGTCAAGTTGCTTCCAGGAAAAGGTCACCCTCGATTATAGAGAAGGTGAGTATATCCAGCTATAAACGCATAGAGGGGTCAGGGTGAGTAACAGCTACTGTGACAGGCATCAATGCACACATGCCATTTCCAAAAAGAATATGCACCGTGTTTACGGGTCAACACACAGACACACAGCTGGCATTTCTCGTACACACACACACACATCCGGCTGGGTGACGGTGGCAGCAGGGCGGATGACGGTGGGACAGGCCAGATGACATAACACACAGCCACTTGTAATTTTCCAGTCTTTCAATCGCCCCACTTCTGTCGTTACATAAGATCGTCTGTGACTTTCACATGGACGCTTTTATACAGGGGCACAGCATGTGAGATTTCTCCTGCTATACTTTACCCCCCCCCCCCCCCCCCCCGACTCCCACTCTCCTCAGTTGCAGCCATTGTTCAGTATCCTTAAGTATCAGTCCCAGTGTTTCTGCCCTCTCAGCAGCTCTGTAAGAGCAGGAATGCATCCCAAATGGCACCCTATTCCATATATAGCGCACCGGGGGCAGGCCATGGTCAAAGGTAGTCCACTATATTAGAATAGGCTGCCATTTGGGCCCCAGACGTGGGCTGTTGATGAGCTGTCACAGGGCCACTCATGGGCTCCACAGGTGGGGCTGCAGCCGTTATGTATCTCCCCACGGGACTCCCTGTCCCCCACTGAGCCTACAAGCACAGGGGAAATATTACAGCTCCCAAGCTTCAAGAGAGCCAGGCCGTCATTATCAATAAGAAGGTGCTTGACTCACCTGGTTACACTAAGGTTAAATCAAAAGGAGACCTTATTTTAACAGATGGTGGGTTACATATTGACTCCATTCCAGCCATTATTATAAGCCATCCTCCCCTCAGCTGCTGTGTGTGTGTGTGTGTGTGTGTGTGTGTGTGTGTGTGTGTGTGTGTGTATGTGTGTATGTGTGTATGTGTGTATGTGTGTATGTGTGTGTGTGTATATGTGCGTGTGCGTGTGTGTGCGTGTGGGCAGAACTGTAGTGATGGTGAGCGGAAAAAGAGATACTTTTGAACCTACTTTGATTTATGGGACTTTCACAACTCCCCCTTGGATGTTTCTCTTTCTCCTTCTTTCGTTCTCCTATATATAAAACCGTTGGCACTAATGGGCTGTGTGAGTCGACCCAGCGATGGTATTTTAATCAGTAGCATAGGGGTATGGAAGACTAAACTGAGCTGGTAGGACCAAGTCAAACCTGCTCCGGACACAACAACCCTTCTCTGCTCTTCACTCCTGCATTCAATAATGTGTGACAATGACTGGGATTCATATGACATGGTTCAATGGTTGACATTGTGTGTGTTTCCTTGTGTGTGTGCATGTCCATGCATGTATAGTACCAGTCAAACGTTTGAACACACCTGCTTATTCAAGGGTTTTTCTTTATTTGTACTATTTTCTACATATGAAATAACACATATGGAATCATGTAGTAACCAAAAAAGTGTTACACAAATCAACATATATTTCACATGTGAGATTCTTCAAAGTACCCACCCTTTGCCTTGATGACAGCTTTGCACACTCTTGCCATTCTCTCAACCAGCTTCATGAGGTAGTCACCTGGAATGCATTTCAATTAGACATGTCTTGTTAAACATTTAATTTGTGGAATTTCTTTCCTTCTTAATGTGTTTGAGCCAATCAGTTGTGTTGTGACAAGGTAGGGGTTGTTTACAGAAGATAGCCCTATTTGGTAAAAGACCAAGTCCATATTATGGCAAGAACAGCTCAAATGAGCAAAGAGAAATGACAGTCCATCATTACCTTAAAGACATGAAGGTCAGTCATTGCGGAAAAAAATTGATTTGCAGTCGCAAAAACCATCAAGCGCTATGATGAAACTGCTCTCATGAGGACCACCACAGGAAAGGAAGACCCAGAGTTACCTCTGCTGCAGAGGATAAGTTCATTAGAGTTACCAGCCTCAGAAATTTCAGCCCAAATAAAGGCTTCACAGAGTTCAAGTAACAGACACATCTCAACATCAACTGTTCAGAGGAGACAAAGTGAATCAGGCCTTCATGGTTGAATTGCTGCAAAGAAACCACTACTAAAGGACACCAATAAGAAGAAGAGACTTGCTTGGGCCAAGAAACACGAGCAATGGACATTCGATCGGTGGAAATCTGTCCTTTGGTCTGATGAGTCCAAATTTGAGATTTTTGGTTCCAACCGCTGTGTCTTTGTGAGACAGAGAGTAGGTGAACGGATGATCTCCGCATGTGTTGTTCCGACCGTGAAGCATGTAGGAGGAAGTGTGATGGTGTGGGGGTGCTTTGCTGGTGACACTGTCTGTGATTTATTTAGAATTCAAGGCACACTTAACCAGCATGGCAACCACAGCATTCTGCAGCGATACACCATCCCATCTGGTTTGTGCTTAGTGAGACTGTCATTTGTTTTTCAACAGGACAATAACCCAACACACCTCCAGGCTGTGTAAGGGCTATTTTACCAAGAAGGAGAGTGATGGAGTGCTGCATCAGATGACCCGACCTCAACCCAATTTAGATGATTAGGGAAGAGTTGGACTACAGAGTGAAGGAAAAGCAGCCAACAAGTGCTCAGCATAAGTGGGATCTCCTTCAAGACTGTTGGAAAAGCATTTCAGGTGAACTGGTTGAGAGAATGCCAAGAGTGTGCAAAGCTGTCATCAAGGCAAAGGATGTCTACTGTGAAGAATCTAAAATATATTTTGATTTGTTTAACATTTTTGGTAACGACATGATTCCATATGTGTTATTTCATAGTTTTGATGTCTTCACTATTATTCTACAATGTAGAAAAGAGTAAAAATAAAGAAAACCCCTTGAATGAGTTGGTGTGTCCAAACTTTTCACTGGTACTGTGTGTGTGTGTGTGTGTGTGTGTGTGTGCGTGCGTGCGTGCGTGCGTGCGTATGTGCGTGCGTATGTGCGTGCGTGCATGTGTGTGTATAGAACAAGAGAGAGTGTGAGGGTTAGCGCCCCTTGCATTGCTGAGTGGGGTGCAGGTCTGGCTGATGTGGGTCTGCTCTCCAGAGGTGGTCCTCGTAGATAGGCCAGCTAACGGGCCAGCCTATTAAAAGACAGCAGTAGAACAGTGTAAACTAGATCTGAGGACCCCCCAGGGGACCCTGCGTAGCAGAGAGAGAGGCTCTCTCTAGCTAATGCTGCTGCAGAGCTCTACTACGTCATACCAGCCATCTCTAAAGGGAGACGCTATATCCACCCGGCACCTGCAATGTCAACACAACACAATGACAGACACTCCCAAATGTTAGAATCCCCTAGGGGTGTCCTGTCCTGTCCCCCCGGTATAGGTACTTCTTCATTACATTAGCCCATCTCATTAGCCCAGCGTGTGGCAGATCCCAGAGATAGAGGTGGAGGCAGCACTTAGGTCCCATAAAGGGGCGGTCCGTCCTTGTCTCTCTCACTGTCGTCATTGGGCCATAATTTAACTCAGACGCACATAGATTTACAAGTGATTGATATACAGTACAATTAGGATGCCCGGCCTCACACAGACACTCATGAGCTACACCGACCGGGAATAGTGTTTGCGTATGTGCATGGCAACTTTTATGGAATTAAAAGTACACTTACGTGTGAAACCAGGCACGCACTCACGACTGAGGAGTGACTAACCACCCATCCAACATAACACTGTCAAACACAACTCATTAAAATCTCTCTCTCTCTCACACAAGCAGATCAATATCCCATCTGCTACTATTCTCTCTCTCTCTAATCCACACTTCCATCCCTGTACCCCCTCTCTCTCTTTAACCCCTTCATCTCTGCTCTGTCCATTTCTGATTAAGAGCACATAGCTGCAAAGCCTCATTCGCCCTCTGCTATCACAGCTCTGTGTCTGCCTGAACTCTTAAGGCAGCAGGACTCACTCTATTCAATTCTCCCGTGGTATCACCCTTCCTCTCCGTGTCAGGCCCTGGGAGAGCCCAGACAAATTAAATGGTTGGACCTTTAGGTGCTAAAGGCAACGACACAATAAAGGGAAAAGTAATCCTTCCCTTTGTGCACTGCGATTCTGTTTCTATTAAGAGGCATTAGCAACCCTGCAACACTTCTGTCAAGAACAAAAACATCAAAGGTTTAAATCAAAAGCCTGGTGGTGCTGACGTGGTTTGGAAACCCAGCACAGACCGAAAAGTAATGAAATTCTTTTGGTGGCAGATAACAAAATATAATAGAGAAATAAAGAACATCTCTCTCCATACTTGAACAGAATGCGGCTGGTATTATGAGCTTATGAACTAAAAACAAGTGAAACACAAAGAGACATTGATGATCATCGTGTTTGAAGGAAGAGACGTACAGCACATGCGGGCTGCATGTGGATCGAAGATAGCAGGTTGTAGCTTTGGGTAAACAAACCGAAATAGGGGGTCAGAGCATCCCTATAGCCAGAGCGCTGTTGGAAATTCCAAATTGTTTGCATAGTCAACTTACACCCTGCACTGACACACACACTTTGTAAGGATTGACGCAGGAGATGAGAAGCAGGTACAGGGAGTGAAGGTTTAATAGCTGACGGACATGACACGGAACAGGAACAGTGTCAGGACAGGAACACATAACAATTGATGCGGACACATGAACACCACCAAGGAACAGACAGATATACAGGGGGTAATCAACCACGTGAAGGAGTCCAGGTGAGTCCAATGAGCGCTGCTGCGCGTAATGATGGTGACAGGTACGTGTAAAAAAAAAAGGGTAGCATGGCGCCCTCGAGCGCCTGAGAGGGGGATAGGGAGCAGGCGTGACAGTACCCCACCCACCCACCCCCAGGGGCGCCATCCGGCGTCGCACCTGGGTGAGCCTTGCGAGCCGGCTGAGGCGTGGGAGCCTGACGATCCAGCTGATGCGCGAAAGCCCGATGGGCCGGCTGAAGCATGACATGATATGGGAACCTGCCGAGCCAACCAAGGCAAGGAAACCTCAAGAGCTAGCTAGGGCGTGACAGCCCGACGAGCCAGCTTAGGCACCCCCAGTTCCATCGGCGGGCAGAATCCAAGCCCAACGTCACCAAAAAAAAAAAGAATAACAATGGGCTGGCTGAGGCATGAAGTGAGATGGGAACCTGCCTGAGCCAACCAGGGCAAGGAAACCTCTTGAGCCAGCTAGGGCATGACAGCTTAGGCACGCCCGGGTCCATCGGCGGCGGCCCCCGGGTCCGACGTCACCAACAAAACAAAACCCTAAAAAACTCCCTGATGCTTCTTGTAATGGTGTCCGCATTCTGTAAGGATCGACGCAGGAGATGAGAAGCAGGTACAGGGAGTGAAGGTTTAATAGCTGACGGACATGAAACGGAACAGGAACAGGAACAGCGTCTGGACAGGAACACATAACAATTCATGCGGACACAGGGAGCACCACCGAGGAACAGACAGATATACAGGGGGTAATCAACCACGTGAAGGAGTCCAGGTGAGTCCAATGCCAGAGAGGGGGAGCGGGAGCAGGTGTGACACACTTACCCCACCAGACATGCCACCAGGGGTCTTTTCACAGTCCCCAGGTCCAGAACTAATTGAAGGAAACATACAGTATTATTCAGAACCATGAGTGCATGGAACTCCCTTCCATCTTAAATAGTGCAAGTGAACAGCAAACCTGGTTTCAAAAAACAAATAAAACAACACCTCACGGCACAACGCCTCTCCCCCATGTGACCTACTTGTTGTGTGTATGTACTGACATGTATGTCAGTGGAGGCTGCTGAGGGGAGGATGGCTCATAATAATGGCTGGAATGGAGTCAATGGAATGGTATCAACCACATGGAAACCACATCTTGGATGTGTTTGATGCCATTAATGTTTCATGTTTTTAAATGTACATACATTGTAAAGTATTTTGTCTGTAATGTATTTTACGTTATGTGTCGGACCCCAGTAAGACTCGCTGTCGCCATTGGTGCCGGGTAATGGGGATACTAATAAATAAAACAAACACCAGCATCCCCATACTGTCTCCATGTACCTCTTCTTAAACCTTAACACACCTACCTATAGGAACCTCAGCCCTTTTCTCTCTAGCTTCTCTAACATCTAAGAGTCATACACAGTACAGTAGCTACACAGCTATATATATATATTTTTTTTTTTAACTAGGCCAGTCAGTTAGGAACAAATTATTATTTACAATGACGGCCTACACCGGCCCAACCCGGCCGCCCTATGGGACTCCCAATCACAGCCGGATGTGATACAGCCTGGATTCAAACCAGGGACTGTTGTGACGCATCTTGCACTGAGATGCAGTGCCTTAGACAGCTGCGCCACTCGGGAGCTCTACCATGTCACACCTCTGTCAGATCCACTCACACTCATCCCAGTGTCACAGTAGAATATATGATGATATCAGACACCATTCACTGGGATTCGATGAGTAACCAGCAAACATCAGAAGAGACCTTTGACCCCACCAATGGTTAACTGAGTCAACAGATTGGTACTATGAGGAAGCAGCTTCTCCACTGACCACACATACAGGAAGTAATTATAGCTACTGGCAGTATGATGTCACACCTACCCCAGTACCCATCCTCACCTTCTGCCCACTACACTACCCCACTGCTCAGTTAATTAGCCATCGGTCAAGAGTCAGTCGAATACAAACACAGGACTGTTCCGCTGTTCCACCTTCGTCCTTTCTTATACATACACTAAGGGGTCGATTCCATCCTCATCGAAGAAGATCCGCAGTATAGTGCGATTGAAATGTAAGGGTTATTTCCGATTAAGCTGACATATGCAGCGGGTACATTGCCTTTAAATTCCAATCGCGCTATACCGTGGATCAATCAATCAATCAAATGTATTTATTAAGCCCTTTTTACATCAGCCGATGTCACAAAGTGCTGTACAGAAACCCAGTCTAAAACCCCAATCAGCAAGCAATGCAGATGTAGAAGAACGGTGGATAGGAAAAACTCCCTAGAAAGGCAGGAACCTAGGAAGCAACCTAGAGAGGAACCAGGCTCTGAGGGGTGGCCAGTCCTCTTCTGGCTGTGCCGGGTGGAGATTATAACAGAACATGGCCAAGATGTTCAAACGTTCATAGATGACCAGCATGGTCGAATAATAATAATCACAGTGGTTGTAGAGGGTGCAACAGGTCAGCACCTCAGGAGTAAATATCAGTTGGCTTTTCATAGCCGAGCATTCAGAGTTAGAGACAGCAGGTGCGGTAGAGAAAGAGAGAGTCGAAAACAGCAGGTCCGGGACAAGGCCACGCCTCGGACAAAAGAGATCTCAGAAGACCTAAGATTAAGAATTACATAAAGCTGGAAAGGGTTACAAAAGTATCTCTAAAAGTCTTGATGTTCATCAGTCCACGGTAAGACAAATTGTCTATAAATGGAGAAAGTTCAGCACTGTCGCTACTCTCCATAGGAGTGGCCGTCCTGCAAAGATGACTGCAAGAGCAAAGCGTAGAATGCTCAATGAGGTTAAGACGAATCCTAGAGTGTCAGGTAAAGAAATCTCTGGAACATACTAACATCTCTGTTTACGAGTCTACGATATATAAAACACTAAACAAGAATGGTGTTCATGGCAGGACACAGCGGAAGAAGCCACTGCTGTCCAAAATAAACAATGCTGCACTTCTGAAGTTTGCAAAAGTGCACCTGGATGTTCCACAGCACTACTGGCAAAGTATTATGTGGATGAAACTACAGATGAAACTACAGTTGAGTTGTTTGGAAGGAACACACAACACTATATGTTGAGAAAAAAAGGCACAGCACACCAACATCAAAACCTCATTCCAACTGTAAAGTATGGTGGAGGGAGCATCATGGTTTGGGGCTGCTTTGCTGCCTCAGGGCCTGGACAGCTTGCTATCATCGACGAAAAAATGAATTCCCAAGTTTATCAAGACATTTTGCAGGAGAATGTTAGGCTATCTGTCCGCCAATCGAAGCTCAACGGAAGTTGGGTGATGCAACAGGATAACGACCCAAAACACCGAAGTAAATCACCACAGAATGGCTTTAACAGAAGAAAATACACCTTCTGGAGTGGCCCAGTACTGACCTCAATCCGATTGAGATGCTGTGGCATGACCTCAAGAGAGTAGGTCACATCAGACATCCCAAGAATATTGCTGAACTGAAATAGTTTTGTAAAGAGGAATGGTCCAAAATTCCTCCTGATCGTTGTGCAGGTCTGATCCGCAACTACAGAACACATTTGGTTGAGGTTATTGCTGCCAAAGGAGGGTCAACCAGTTATTAAATCCAAGGGTTCACATACTTTCTCCACCCTGCACTGTGAATGTTTTCACGGTGTGTTCAATAAAGACATGAAAACATATTATTGTTTGTGTGTTATTAGTTTCAGCAGACTGTGTTTGTTTACTGTTGTGACCTGTTGTGATCAAATGTTATGACCAAATTATGCAGAAATCCAGGTATTTCCAAAGGGTTCAAATACTTTTTCTTGCCACTGTAAACCCAGACCCATGTGGGAAGTTCTTGGTCCTGGTACTGACCCAACCCTCTGATCCACTCCTGATAGGATCAGCTAGCATGACAGATCCAGAACCCCAACCACT